>NW_026855306.1:0-24721 GCF_026571515.1 Ruditapes philippinarum
AGCAAAGCTGGATTTGCAGTCACTGTTGCTGACATGCAAACATCCTTGGCGCCCATGCTTGTCGCATCTAAAACATAATGAAATGAAATACATAAATTATATAGATACAGGGAAACACTACAATCAAAGCAAAAAGCGACATGTTTTTATTTGTGACTCTTGAGCGAAGTTTGAGGGTGAGTTTACAATTCAGGTCTGAATACATCATGTTTGCACCCATTTATGTCGAATCATATAATCATAATAATTTAACTTTATAAATAAACTTTTTTATAATATCGGTTAAGTACGAAAATATATCACTTCACTATCATTTTTACAAACAGTTATCTGTAGTTCATGCGCCGATTTCATTAAAACCTGTTTGTTATGTTTAAAACAACATTTCCAACTTTTCATTTAATTTAGTTCTTTTAATTTTTCGAAGGAAACAGTATAAAAACTAGAGGATGCTTTTGTAAAAAAGCGCATGTCTCCCCCACTGCTGAGAATAACTGTGAATGGAAACAGGAATGGAAATGGAGATAAGATAATGTAAATACCCGGTAGTCACTTCAATGAAGGCTGTCTATGGATGGTTTCTATGCAATACCAATAAATATGTACATAGTCTGAATGGTGCCATGCATGTATGTATACTATTAGTAATAGTTAACAAGAATAGAAAGTGATATACTATATACTTACATATTGCATGAAAACCCACTCGCTAGTAGGAATTTGTAGTTATCATCAGCAAACAAAACAATGCGTGTAATACACCTTGCTGTGACCATGTAGCATTGAACGCGCAGCGGGGAAGAAATGACCGCATAAGGGTGGAAAGATCAAAAAAGAACAGAGTATATAAAACCAGACAACTGATATATCACTGATATATCAATAATAGTTAAATGTCCTCACTGATAAGAACTCTAGTTATCATCCGGAAATGAGAAAATGACCAAATGGTCACTGTGACCTTAACCTTTGACCTACTGACCCCATAAACAAGAGGGATCATCTGCTCAATAAGACCAATCATCCTATGAAGTTTGAGGGTTGTAGGTCTAAAGGAACTCTAGTTATCATCCGGAAAGGAGAAATTAACCAACGGTCGCTGTGACCTTGACCTTTGACCTACTGACCATTAAAACAATAGGGATCATTTGATTAATAAGACCAATCATCCTATGAAGTTTGAGGGTTATAGGTCAAAAGGAACTCTAGTTATCATCCGGAAATGAGAAATTGACCAACGGTCACTGTGACCTTGACCTTTGACCTACTGACCCCAAAAACAATAGGGATCATCTGCTCTATAAGACCAATCATCCTATGAAGTTTGAGGGCTGTAGGTCAAAAGGAACTCTAGTTATCATCCGGAAACGAGAAATTGACCAACGGTCACTGTGACCTTGACCTTTGAACTACTGACCCCAAAAACAATAGGGATCATCTGCTCAATAAGACCAATCATCCTATGAAGTTTGAGGTCTGTAGGTCTAAAGGAACTCTAGTTATCATCCGGAAACGAGAAATTGACCAACGGTCAGTGTGACCTTGACCTTTGACCTACTGACCCCAATAACAATAGGGATCATCAGCTCTATAAAGACCAATCATCCTATGAAGTTTGAGGGCTGTAGGTCAAAAGGAACTCTAGTTATCATCCGGAAACGAGAAATTGACCAACGGTCACTGTGACCTTGACCTTTGAACTACTGACCCCAAAAACAATAGGGATCATCTGCTCAATAAGACCATTCATCCTATGAAGTTTGAGAGCTGTAGGTCAAAAGGAACTCTAGTTATCGTCCGGAAACGAAGAATGGACGGACGGACTGACGGACTGACGGACGGACAGGGCAAAAACAATATGTCTCCCCCCGAGGTGGGGGAGACATAATAATTACCTATGCTGTGAATATTCATTTTTCTCCCGGAAAACCCGCCCACAGCAACGGTATGGGCCTTTCCCTTCGTGCCCTCTTTCGTGGCGTCTAAGGTCTTGCCTTCTCTTAAAGTTCTTTCCGCACACATTACAAATATTCATTGCAGGACTGAAATTAAAGATACACCATATGACATTCTGTATAAAACATTTTCCAAAAGAACACTATTGAAAACTGACTGAAATGTATGAAATCCACCAAGTAGAAAAATGCGCCGTACGTTATCACTGATAATTTGTGCGCCATACGTTATCATTTCCGGACAATGCCCCGATATTAATATTTAGAGCGGTTATTCTAGCCAGAATAGGCATAAATTCTTAGATGATGACATGTTTACAACTTTTAAAAGTCAGTGGTTTTCAGTAAATTTACATATAAGTTGAAGAAACAGTGAAAATTGAGAGAAAAAGCCGTACGTTATCACGAATCAAAACCGGTGAAATTTCTCTCGCTTCGAATCCTGTGACGCGCATTCCAGAAGAAGTACGGGACATAACATCATGAAATAAAATCCTGTGTGCGCGGAAAATTGTGGAGAAGGTTGTTATATAGTATTTTACACTAGAACATTACGAATTTCAGAGAAAAAAAGGAAAAACTCACTTTTCGGCTGCATCCGCCATCTTGTTTGTTATGGTAACGAGCGCGTGAACCTATAAACAATTAAATGAGATTTTTGGTGCTTCACGCAAATAGAATTTTTGTACTTTAAGGAAAGTCCATTATTTCTTAGTGTAAAACAATTTTTATTCAATCAAATCTGTCTTGATTGATTTCTTCTCGTGAGACCACTTTAGGTTAAGACATCAGTATATTGTTGTTTCCTCGGAAACAAGAACAATTGACATTTCAGAAGAATGGCATCTCTTAAACATTTGTATTTGCAAATCTCATTTTAAAAAAAAAAAGACCCTTTACCTTTAATTTGTAAATAAATGTTATCATATTATATTATATTATATATATATTATATATATATATATATATATATTTTTTTTATTGTCGATAAACAATCACTTGTCAAATATTAACAAATGTGAAAAAGAATTATTTAGTTTTAGTTTAAAACATAAATTATTAAGCTGACTTGCAGCATGTTCAACATTTGAATAATCATATGATCTGTTACACAATGTAGGAACTTGACTGGCATGAAACGTTGAGCATTTGAATTAAAAGTTTTGGTGCCTTTCCGGGTGCCCTACTTGGGTGTGTTGTGGGGGGGGGGGGGGGGCTGCGTCCTGTGAAACGTTGTCTTTACCTTGTTGATCTTTCCCTGTTTTGTCGTTGTAAATATCTCTGCCGATCGACACTTATTATGATAATTATACACATATTTGTTTTCACAAAATAGATAAATATAGAATCCCTAAAGAAAGTCCAAAATATGAAAAACAAGATCAACAAGGAAAGGCGGCGTTCAATGAACGCAACCCCCATATGATCCAACACGGCAAAATTGAAAATGTTGCAGGCTCGGTAGCATTGAGCCTGTTCATGGACGGTACTGTAAAGTGCAAACTACCGTCCACGCCCCCTAGCACGTTTAAACATTAAATGTTTCTAAGGGTCTTTTTTTTTTTTCTTAAAATGAGATTTGCAAATACAAATGTTTAAGAAATTAACGACAATCAAGCAGAATTCAACATTTAGACGTGAAATAGTAAAATTTTGAATTTAGAAACATCCGCAGATGTATTCATACGGCGGTTTTTATGGAACCTTCAATGTGACACTTTCGTGCCATTCCATGAAAAGCGGCGTATGGTCCCCAAGTAATAAAAAGCGTGTGCCCTAAACGAGAAAACAATGGGCGGAACTAAATAAAAAATGGAATTTTGAAAGGGGATCAGAGGTTATGAAGCCTGCGTATCACAGATAAGACGTCAAAAGACAAATTTAAAAAGCAGGCAACATATCCTAAGGGTGATTCAACATTATTCAAGTAGGAATATTGGAACCACCCAACTAGAAAATGCCGAAAAGTTGAAACTAAAAATACCACAAGCACAACAATAATGTCGTGCTGAACGATCTTCAAGGATCGAAAATATAACATCATTGATTAAATGTACTTGGTCGTATTTATGAGTTTACATAAATTAGAAGATCTGATAAAGAGATGAAACCTTCCCTTTTCGAACTTAATGTTTTTATTGACTCTTCATCTTCTGTTGCAATTCACACAGTCATTATGACAGCATATTTAGATCGTCTCTTCTTTCTTCCCACTGCTTATCCCTGTAGCATCCCAAATATTTACCTCCTCAATTAAGCTGAAATGAATAAGATCTAAAGCAATTAAGCGGATCAGCGGAAAATTAAATAAGCTTAATGTGCTTTCATTACTTGTGTTCTTTTACACCTTCACTATTTGAACTGAGATGTCACATAGTTTAAACTCATCTCTTCCATTTCAATCACTGTTCTATATATTTCAACATGTTAGAAATGAACGTAAAATTAATTCATAAATTATTATAGAATAGCATTGTGATAGACAATTGAAATAAAAGAAATTCGATTTTATCTCGCGATTATTCATGTTGTTTACATGTACTAACGTTCATTTAAATATTAAAGTACATACTATTTGAAAATGTATGATACATGAATCATGTATATAAATTCAGCTGTTACGTTTGATAATTGTAAAAGCGTTTAACACTTTAAGTAATCAATAACTAGGATCCTCGTATGCCAGACAAAACAAATTTCCTTCTCATATTCAGTTTGCTAGAGGAATGGCCAAAGAAATAAATATTCAAATCTTAATAATATATCTCGTTTTTGTTTAGTCGATTTTTAAACTTTTTTTATTATTTTCATTATATCTTTCTTTTAGGTTCCGTATCACAAAAAACAGCAAATAAATAATATACATGTATATTGAATAAAAAATTATTAATTAATATGTTTTTATATTTTCTTAAATATTTTCAAAACGGTCAGAACTTAATCAGTTATAGTATAAATATTTATTGTTTTCCTTTTTAAAGGTACAGCTTTAATTTGCATAAATATAGTTAACAATTGAAGGATTCAGATTAATTCAGTCTCAAACAAAGTATATTAACTGACCTTTGATAAAGGGACAAGTGGCCAAATGTACTTTACGGGGTTCAAAATGACTTTTATTCAAGATAGGAAAAGTAACATATATAGCTAGCAAATGTAATTTCCTTTCCTTATGTTGAGGTCACTTGTCACCAAATTATTTTTTGTTTTGTTTAGAAATATTAGAGCTGACATTGTACGGAAACGATAATTTGCATCCGTTTATAACAAAACCTTCTATTAAAAGGGAAGTATTATAAATAAAATAGGGAAAATAAGAATTCCTAAAGAAAGCCCAACCTGACAAAATTGTAAATGTTGCAGGCTCGGTTTGATTGAGCCTGTTCATGGACTGTACTGTCAAGAGCAAACTAATGTCAACGCCCCCCAAGCACCGGCTTTCGCAGAAATCAACATATAATAATGATTATGAAAAGGTAACATTTTGAATTTAGAAACATCTGCAGATGTGTTCAAACGGCGGTTAACTCAAAGTTTTCACATTGAGTTCAGTCCAGAAACATTAACCGTCAAATGTGTATTCATTCATGTTACTAAGCTCTTTAAAATAAATACCCATCACGCAGGTCGTTTAGTCTTTCAGGGATAACTGTTTCGCGCAGATGCAACATAACGTTCTCATTGTAATTGAATGCACCAATATCAATATCCCTCTTGTCTTCACATCAATAAATCTCACGTATATAATACCTCGTTCAGACCTGAAATGGTAATAATAATCACACGTATTAATTCAATATACTAATGGTATCTGATTCTATTTCAAAAAGGCTTTGCGTTTTAGATATGCTGTCACCCTGAAGCTTATAAAGATGACCATTGATTCAGAAACCTTAATTTCCAGACAGATATAAATGTTTAACAGCGTGAACGGTGTTTCTTGTAAAACAAAAAAGATTTAATTGCAAAACGATCATGTGATCTTCATTTTGTATCGACGTCAATGCGTAACGAAATAATGATATTAAAACACTAATGTTGAAAAACCTTACGTATCATTCTATAGATAATGAAGCAAGAAATAGACGTAACAATATCATATTTTATAATATCACAGAGAATTTATCAAAAAATGACAAAGACTTTTCTGCTTAAGCCGGTGCTAGGGGGCGTGGACGGTAACTTGCACTTTCCAATACCGTCCATGAACAGGCTCAATCAAACCGAGCCTGCAACATTTTCAATTTTGCCGTGTTGGGCTTTCTTTAGGGATTCTGTATTTATCTATTTTAAGATCACATCCGTGTTATTTGTGCCGTGTGGCGGCTGTAAAAAGTCTCCCCGTACATTTAATCAATGATGTTATATTTTCGATCCTTGAAGATCGTTCAGCACGACATTATTGTTGTGCTTGTAGTATTTTTAGTTTCAACTTTTCGGCATTTTCTAGTTGGGTGGTTCCAATATTCCTACTTGAATAATGTTGAATCACCCTTAGGATATGTTGCCTGCTTTTTAAATTTGTCTTTTGACGTCTTATCTGTGATACGCAGGCTTCATAACCTCTGATCCCCTTTCTAAATTCCATTTTATTTAGTTCCGCCCATTGTTTTCTCGTTTAGGGCACACGCTTTTTATTACTTGGGGACCATACGCCGCTTTTCATGGAATGGCACGGAAGTGTCACATTGAAGGTTCCATGATCACCGCCGTATGAACACATCTGTGGATGTTTCTAAATTCAAAATTTTACTATTTCATGTTTAAATGTTGAATTCTGCTTAAGCCGGTGCTAGGGGGCGTGGACGGTAACTTGCACTTTCCAATACCGTCCATGAACAGGCTCAATCAAACCGAGCCTGCAACATTTTCAATTTTGCCGTGTTGGGCTTTCTTTAGGGATTCTGTATTTATCTATTTTAATAATATCGTTCATGCAGGGGGAATTGGGAGTAGACACAACAGACATGAAAATTGAAAGGGCACACAGGCTAGGATATAGGTACAATCAGAGAAATAGAAACAATCAAGATCCTAAAAGGCCACTAATTGTTAAATTCAAAGAATTGACTGCACTAATATTGTCATGGAGCAGTCATACAAATTGAAAGGAACACCGTTTGGAGTTGATAGAGACTATCCGCTTGAGATATCAAAAGCTAGGAAAGTGTTGTACTTGTCGGAAGAAGCGAGACTGGCTAGAGAAAAAAGGGCTAAAGTGCAAATCATTTATCCAGCAAAATTGATTATAAATGGCAATTTGGTCTGGGATATGTTCCCAGAATGGTACAATGTAATGGGGAGAGATCGCATGGAGGAACTGGCCTATATTTTGAGCATGAGAACAAACAGATTAGACAGAGACTTTATTCGCAAGAAACAGAAATTGATGTCGAGTTAAGTGACGAAAATGTTTTTTCGCAAACTCATGAAAATCACATTTCGGCTGAATCTACACCTTTGCAGGTAAATAAAAATCAAAACAAAGTGAATGAAATCAATATCGACTTACCATCTAAAAGTCAAGTTAATCCGTCAAGCAGCGAGACTTATAAATCCAAAATGTTGAATAAACAAGCACCAATACAAAATACAAATTCAAATTTAACTTCAGTAACCAAACACAAAACAAGTGAAAAAGCACGTGCTAGAAATGTGTCAACACCCGGGAGATCATCTATAAATAGATCTGAGGAGAACAAGAAACGCGCAAGCAGTCAACCAAATCAGTCGGTACTTGATACTGGGGGGAATGTGAAAATGAGCAAACTTTATATACGCGACCAATCAGAATCCAGTGGAAATGACCAATATTATAGTGAAACAGACACGGAAAATCCCAAACTATAGGGCTCCGAAGGGGGGAATTCAGGAATTAGAGTGTGCTTATTAAATGTGCAGGGACTAATGGGCAAAAGTTATAACAAGTTAGACTCCGATGAAACCAAATTAATATTTAAAGAAAATGATATAGTTTTATTTACGGAATCATGGTTGAATGACACATTTAATCCAAGCGTTCCAAATTTTGCTACATATATATTGAATAGAGAACGGAAAAATAAATGTTCAAAAAGAGATAGCGGGGGCTTAATTATCTATATTTCGGAATCAATAGACAAACATGTGAAACTATTAAAATGTAATACAGACTGTCTTATATGGCTGCAAATAGACAAATGTGTGTTTAATTTTGAAAAAGATGTTATTTTGTGTTTAGCATATAACATACCTTCAGGAAGTAGCAGGGAAATGTTAACTGAACAGAATATTTTTGATATGATAATTGATGATATGTCTTATTTTGAAAATATGTTCAATGATAGATGTCACTTCATAATTAACGGTGACCTTAATGCACGTGTTGGTGGAAGGTCAGATTTTGTTGAAAATGATAATCTGTTTGATGAAAATATTTTATCTTGGAATTATGTAACAGATAATGAATTACCTAGAATCAGCCAAGATAAAAAGGTTAATGAGCATGGCAAATATTTGTTAAATTTTTGTAAAGCCACTGGTATGCGTATTGTAAATGGCAGATTAGGTGATGATAAGAACTGTGGTAATTATACGTGTGTTAATAGTGCTGGTAGTAGTGTTGTAGATATGGTGTTATGTAGAAGTGACTTTTTTCAGCATATCTCTTCATTTAAAGTTCAAGAGCCAAATATTTTATCAGATCATTGTGTTGTTAATTATACAATTTCACACAATGTTACCAATTGTAACATAGAATTCAATGTTCAGGCAGAAAGCAATACTGTATCACATAAATATAAATGGGAAAATGAGAAAAAAGAGTTATTTTTAGATTCATTAAATAATTATCAAATTATCAATAAACTACATGAGTTTAATACAAAATTAGAATTTTCATCTACAAATGAGGAAATTGACTCAATTTTACAAGATTTTTATTGTATTATTGATGAAGTATGTTCACCACTGTTTAAAAAGAAAATTTTTCAAACAAATGTTAAAGTTACAGATACTCAAGAAAAAAAAGGTATTATAGTGACTGTAAACAAAAACAAGTTGCGTTTTATAGAAGTTTAAATGATTTTAGAAAAAATAAATGTGATGAATCCAGAAAAAATATGGTGAGTGCTAGAAGCGAGTATAAAAGTATATTGAGCAAAAAGAAATATATATATGATTGTGACCAAACAAAGAAATTAGAAACTTTGAGATTTATTAATGCAAAGGCCTATTGGAATTTGTTAAAAAGTACAGATTTAAATAATAATAAATCAAATACATTGACAGCTGATAACTTTGTACAATATTTTAAAGCTATCAATGATCCGGACTCTGTATTTTTTCAGCCAGACGAGGACATTTTATATTTTAATGAACGTTATTTGAATAATGAACTCCAGTGTATGTTCTCAGAATTAAATGTTGAACTGTCGTATTTAGAAATAGTGAAAGCATGTAGAGAATTAAATATAGGTAAATCTGCAGGCCCAGATTATGTTTTAACTGAATTTTTTAAGTACGGTTCGCAGAATGATATATTTGTTAAAGGAGTATTTTATTGTTTAATAAGTTATTTTCTACAGGTTATTTTCCAGAGGTCTGGACAGAAGGGTTTATTATTCCATTGCATAAAAAAGGAGACGTTAAAGAAGTAGGAAATTATAGAGGAATTATTTTACTTAGTACATTTGGGAAATTATTTTCAAAAGTGTTAAATAACAGACTATGTAAATGGGCTGAAAATTATATAATGTTTATATTGAGGCACAGGCAGGCTTTAGAAAACACATGGGAACCATTGATAATATTTTTGTTTTAAATGGTATTATATATCATCTATTAAACTGAAATAAAAAGTTATATGTTGCATTTGTGGATTTTACAAAAGCCTTTGATTATGTTGTTAGAGACATTCTGTGGTTTAAATTGATTAAATTGGGGGTGAGAGGGAATATTTAAAATATTTTACAATCCATGTATAAGAGCATTAAGTCACGTGTTAAATATGACATTAATGTTAGTGAAAATTTTGTTTGTATGCTTGGGGTACGTCAAGGGGAATGTTTATCACCTTTTTTATTTTCCATGTATTTGAATGACATTGAGGAACATTTCTCTATAAATGGATTCGAAGGAGTTGAGTTAGGTTGTTTAAAAATATTTCTACTGCTGTATGCAGATGATATTGTAATTCTTTCAGAATCAGAGTCAGGTTTACAAAAAGCTTTAGATTTGTTAGATATTTATTGTACTAGATGGAAATTAACAGTAAACGTGAATAAAACAAAAATTATGATTTTTAGAAAAGGCGGGAGAAATAGACAAAACTTAGAATTCATATATCAAAATTCTGCTATTGAAGTAGTTAATTCTTTTTCGTATTTAGGTATTGTATTTAGTACTGGTGGTTCTTTTCAATCAACATGTGAAACATTAAGTGGTAAAGCTTTAAAGGGTATATTCAAATTAAAATCGTATCCAGCGAAATTCCCTTGTCTTACAATAAGTCATTGTTTAAATCTATTTGATAAACTTATTTTACCCATTTTAAGTTATGGTAGTGAGGTGTGGAGTTTCTATAATTCAGAAGAAATAAAACAAGTTCACTTACAATTTTGCAAACATTTACTAGGAGTTAGGCCTCAAACACAAAATAATTTTATATATGGTGAACTGGGGCGCACAACTTTATTTTATAAACAGTTAGTAAATGTTGTACGCTATTGGTTTAAAATTATTGAAAGTGATGAAAATAAGTATATTAAAAAGGTATATTGCTTAATGTTGAATGATTTAGATTTGCCTCCCCAAAAGAATTATTGGGCTAAATCTATTAAAGAGTTGTTAGAAAATTTAGGTTTTAGTTATGCATGGTTGTTTTAGGGAGTAGGAAATAAAACTTTATTTTTGGAATATTTTAAAAGCAGACTTACTGATGGTTTTATTCAAAATTGGAATAGTCAACTACAAGGGTCATCTGGAGCAAGAACATATAATTTATATGCAAAGTTTAAATTTCAGCCGTATTTGGATATTATCAAAAACATCAAATTAAGAATTGCATTATCAAGGCTTAGGGTTTCGGCGCATAGATTAGAAATAGAAACAGGCAGGTGGCACAAACCTTTAAAAATCCCATATTCAGACCGTAAATGTTTAATTTGTAAAACATTAGAGGATGAATTTCATTTTTTACTAGAGTGTCCTCTGTATATTGATTTACGCGAACGATATATAAAAGAATATTTTTAGAGAAATTCTAATGTATTAAAATTTACTGAGCTTTTAAACAATGATAACAAAGTAGTTATTCAGAAGTTATCATTGTATGTCTTAAAAAATTTTGAACTAAGAACACAATATTTAAACCGAATTATGTAAAATATATATAGATATATACATGTGCATGTACAAGAATTGATGGATCTTGCATATATCGTATTATGTAATTGTTAAAATTGTATTTCTTTATTATTTTTTCTTAAGTCACCAGAAATTCTCCCCTGTTAAAGTTAAAAACATGATTTGTGAATTAAAATCAGTGAGATATATATATTGTTCAGGTGATTGCAGATTAGATACGATTGTTATTTACTGTTTATATACTGTTTAACTGCCATTGTGATGATATTTTATTGTGAAATTTAGATATTACAATCTTTTGTGTATTAATATATTTAGCTATGTAAGATGATGGACATATCATGTCTTCTTTCTGAATAAAGTATATACATATATATTCAAATCCCAGCACGTTCTATATCAGAGCAAAAGAACTGTCTGAACATCTTAGGAAGCGAGGATACAAGGAACAAGACATTGCAAACGCGATCTTAAATGCAGACAGCAAGCACAGGAAGGACTTACTAGAGTACAAACATCAATCAAGTGGTTCTACACAAAATAAAATTCCATTTGTGCTCACATATCACCCAGACTTACCTAACACTAGAGCCATCATTGACAAACATTGGCCAATTATTGAGTCTTCACCTGTCCGTGCTCTGTCTTTGCCCTGTCCTGTTTTTGTTTGGGGTCCCCCTGGGCTCCTTGCCATTGGTTCTTGTTGCTGGGTCATGTGGGGGTTGCGTTCATTGAACGCCGCCTTTCCTTGTTGATCTTGTTTATCATATTTTTCACAGAAACTTTACAAGATGTTCCCAACTAAACCAACCATTGCATATAGGAGACCTAAAAGCCTCAGGGACATACTTGTTCGAGCCCAACTGAGACCAATAATGACAGATAAAGAAGGTCAGTCCGGACCATGTGGCACACCAAGATGCCAAACCTGTGCTGTCATGCTCCTTACAAAAACATTCTCTTCAAAAATAGGGGCCAAAACATCTCTCAAAGACATAATGAATTGTAAATCGGCTAACGTTATTTATCTTATTTCTTGCAAAGTGTGTAACAAACAATATGTCGGTGAAACCAAACTTCCATTAAATAAACGAATGAACTTACACCGCTCTGACTGGAACACGCGAAAATTTAACAGATCCCCAGTTGCTGAACATTTTCACCTTGAGGGACACAGTTTTAAAGACGTGTCCCTCTGTTGTATTGAACATAACACAAAGTGGTCAGATATAACACGGAAATCACGCGAGACATACTGGATTCGCCGACTGAATACGCTAGAGCCATCAGGAATCAATAAAGGAGACTAATTTACACACTTATTCTCGCCCATTCTTGACAAACTTAATAACCTAACTTTAGTCATCAGGCGGTGTCGGGGAGGGCTATTTTTCCCTTGCCTTCGTTTTTACTTTCACCTTATCGTAAATTTCCACTTCATATAACATCATACTGTTTGTAACTTGCATTTTCTTACATCATTCTTATAGTAATATAAACACAAAACGCCCTTATATGTGAAGTTTTATATTTTTTTTAGTTTATATATATATTTTTTTCTTTTAAACACAGTTTTATAGATATATTTAACCGAGTTTATGCCATATTAACCGCAGGCTATATTCTCGTTTGTAAAGTACTACACAATGACCATTCAATAACGGTCTATTCATAATCGATGTAATTTTATCACCTTTCTAGCGACTGTGTTTCAGTTCAATTTTTGATACTATACAGTACACACGTATTGAGATTTTGTGCTCGATTGTGTGCACATTATACATGTAATACACCCCTGATGAAGGCCTAATACGCCGAAAGTACTGGATATTATACTTAAGCACTGTATGAATGTTTATTTTCTCCCAATTTAATGTTATTCTTCCTTCTTGTATCCTTCTTTGGATCCAGTGTTTTTTGAGAGGTATTTTGTAGATGCAAATATTTTTCACAAACCTATATATATATATATATATATATATATATATATATATATATATATATATATATATATATATATATATATATATATATATATATATATTATAAAGTTAAAGAACTGACGGCATAGATTACCACTTTATAAATTTGCACACACGCTTTTCAAAGAAATTAAGATAGTATAGTATAGAACTGATTTTAATAGTAGTTACAATGTTACTCTGTCACGAATCGTGTGTTCTATGTTTAATCAAACGTATAAAGTGTACCGAGTTGAACGCTAAGTTTTTTCTCTTTCATAACAAATGTGTTTCAACAGAGTAGTTTAAGACCACAATATGCTTAAAGAATATATATATCTCGTATTTTTTGTGTGCTCTTTGTCCGATTTTTGTTACAATTAACAGCTTGTAATCTATCATTGTTATAATTTATTCTCAATTTAGATAATTTGTGTTGTTGATGCCTATAAAGTAGTGTAACTGATTATTTTAAAAGTTTTTAAAGATTTTATTTGAATTATGGCCCTTAACTGTCAATGTTTTGTATTATAGGCAAGCACTAAAAAACTTAAAAAATCTAAAAAAATTCATTCCTATCCACTTGTTCACTTTACCATAAATTATGTCATATAAACATTGCTGTAATATTCAAGGGTATCAAACAACTAGTTCACTTTAAAAATACAGAGATTCTTGTATTGCCTTTTACTGCAAAAACTTTTTTTATTGGCAAGCAATAAAAAAGTCGAGCGCGCTGTCTTACGGACAGCTCTTGTTGATACTATACAGTACACACGTATTGAGATTTTGTGCTCGATTGTGTGCACATTATACATGTAATACACCCCTGATGAAGGCATAATACGCCGAAAGTACTTGGGTATTTATACTTTAGCACTGTATGAACGTTTATTTTCTCCAAATTTATTGTTTTTTTTCCACGTTCTTGTATCCTTCTTTGGATCCAGTGTTTTTGAGAGGTATTTTGTAGATGCAAATATTTTTCACAAACCTATATATATATATATATATATATATATATATATATATATATATATATATATATATATATATATATATATATATATATATATATATATATTATAAAGTTAAAGAACTGACGGCATAGATTACCACTTTATAAATTTGCACACATGCTTTCAAAGAAATTAAGATAGTATAGTATAGAACTGATTTTAATAGTAGTTACAATGTTACTCTGTCACGAATCGTGTGTTCTATGTTTAATCAACGTATAAAGTGTACCGAGTTGAACGCTAAGTTTTTTCTCTTTCATAACAAATGTGTTTCAACAGAGTAATTAAAGACCACAATATGCTTAAAGAATATATATATCTCGTATTTTTTGTGTGCTCTTTGTCCGATTTTGTTACAATTTACAGCTTGTAATCTATCATTGTTATAATTTATTCTCAATTTAGATAATTTGTGTTGTTGATGCCTATAAAGTAGTGTAACTGATTATTTAAAAGTTTTTTTGTGTGTGTATAATGTATGTTTTAACGACTTTGTTTTAGCAAATCACAGAAACCTTGATTTGTTTGTTTATTTTCTTGATCGTAATAAAACTTTGTATGGATTGTTTGATAGAAATTAGTTTTACCTTTTCTAGGGTTATTATAAATATGATTCCTGTTACCAGTAAATAAACAACTGAAAAAAAGCATCTTTAAACATTATCATTTGTGTCTAAGATGCTACATTTATGGTGCCAATTTAGCAAGATATGGCATTTTTTCTTTCAGGCAATGGAGATTGATTTAGTGTCTCTTAAGAACGGCTCTTAGGATTTTTCTTGACACATACTTTATATTAATCTCAGCAAATACAATATGATTAATATACAAAACCAATGATTACATCTTATTTTGCCAGGAACATGGATAACAGTAAAAATAGCATAAATCCATGTTTATTCAGATAATACTAACATAATCATTTTCTTCTGGCATTGCTGTAAACATTTTGTTATTACACACGCCAGAAAAAAAGAAACACTCTCCCTAAAAATGAGGAGAAAATCTAGACTATCGTGATGTTTCTATCGTTAACGCAAACCGAGTACATTCTAAAACAATCGAAGGTACATATCAGTATTCCATTAAATTGACTAGACTCTTAATTCTATTTTACTCAAATCCCGTATGGGTTACTTACAATTAAGGTAGGTTTTAGTCTAGATTTAAGCGTTTGGGGAATTATCATTTGAGAAGAAATTCAATTACCAAACTGTCTATGATTGCCATGTGTCTTTTACTAATATATTCGTCTTTAAACTGTATTCTTTTGACTACTTAAAAAGCTATCATACCTGTCTATGCTAAAATTCCCTCAGAAGATATTTTGCAAATAATTTGTATTTTATATATAGTCAAAGAATTGAAAGCTGTATGAAAAGTATCTATTTCTTGAATAGACAGAAAAACTTCAACAATTAATAGTTTTACTGTACCCTGAAACAAGATAAATGTTATATGATGTAATATGGATAGTCTGAATATTGAAATATAAATTCAAAGACACCAAGGAAGAAACATGTTTTAATTTCAAATTGACTCAGAAACTCTGTTTTTAAGCAACTGTTCAAAGGAATATTAGGAGATGATTTCAATTTGGTACATCTGACATAAAGGGTCCTTAAAAGAAACTGAACTATTATTTATAACTTACTAAATTTTAAAGGGTAGTCAATTTAGTCATTCGTCATTTGGTATGTTAAAACATAATTTTTTTTTTCATTAAAATGACCTGACTATTATACATCTGTTTTTCTTTACACTCATGTACGCTTAAATAAGTATCAATGAATACAAAAGCAACTTTTTCATATTAAACTTGTTTCCCTGATCGGTTTGTTAGTTGTTGGCTGTGGGTAGTACACCACGTCCTTGCTTTGCTCTTGTCCCGTTTACCTGTCGGTTATTTCTTTTCTTTTTTATCTTTAACATTTTGCTTACAATGGATTTTATCATATCATACGTGCGTCAATAACAGTAGTTTTGTAGAACTACCATTTAATTGGTAAGTATATCAAGTGCTTAGTCTTATCGACATAGGTGTTTTCGAATATTCACTATTAGAATTTGTATGCAGACATAAACCTAGGAAGATATTTGTTCTGTTTGTATCTAACTTCATACAAAAGCTATAGCTGAGTGTTATTGACAGACAATTTACTTTACAATTATTGTTTTACTAAGATGAACGTGAGCTTATCTCATTGATGTTGAATTCTTAATCATGGTCTTACGTTTAGTACAAGTTCACTGAGCAACGATAGGTATTATAGCAGAGAGCGATATCATTATAAGTCAACTAGTTAATTTGCGCATTGTAGGCAATACAAAGTGTAATAACAGTACATTTGTAGAACTGAATGTATGTAACACTGCGTTTATACTGCAACACTTATATTTTACTGCAAATTGAAAGAACGATATCATCCCTTATCAAAACAACATGTAAAATGAGTCGAATTAAACACAAAACGAGCAATATTTCATAAATAAATGCTGTTGAAGTAATGCATCAATCAATAGGCGAATCATTGTAACTGCCAAAAGATAGAAACCATATTAAGGATGACGCGAGATCTAATTTTCTATGTCACTGAGTAGATTCATTTGTAATAGGAAGGAATGAGAATAGCGAGACCAAATAATTGTATGATACTAAATTACTGAGAGGATCGTATGAAAGAAAATATTTCTTGCCAATGGGTTACACTAAAACACATTCCCTTTATTTTTAAGTATTATTGATGGAACAGAATATGTATAGATATAGATATGTAAGAATATTACATCACTTAAGAACATTTAATGATTAAGTAAATGCCGTTAAAGCTAAACTAAAGGATCGAAGAAAAACTTGAGCCAGAACATAGAAAGAATTTTAAACGATGGATTCTAGACAAATCTTAAATCTAAATGGTGTAACCTACAAGCCAATACAGAAAATTCCATCATTTTTTGTTTCCAAATCAATGCAATACATTACAGATTAACATCGCAAAAACTACATTATATATTATAATACATTATTATGTGACCATTTGTATTTTCCACTGTTTTGAATGGGGAGAATTGCATAACATTTTTGTCATTTTTAATGAATGTTGGCCCTTTTATCATGCCTACAAAATGAAGTTAAGATAGTGTTCTATAACTTAATTTTATCACATTAAAAGGTTATTTCGTGTAGAATACTAGATCAAAGCAATTGCCGTTGTTGCATGACATAATTGAACTTTATTCTGTCTGAAAATATGTTAGAAAATTACAGTCTAAATTATAACATTTCCGCCAGCAAAGTCATCCTAAAATTGTTGATGTCAAAATATTTTTCAAACTCATAATAGAAACATACTTCCGGCTATATCCAAATTTATAACCATTATTAAACAATTTGTCTGTATACATTGTATGATCCAAGGCTTGCTAACATTTTTTGCGCTTCACAAAATTTAACTAAATGTTTATATATCAAACCAATCCACTCCCCGGGGACTTTCGGTTTGGAACTATTCACAGCAAGTAAGTATACTCTGATAGGAACACGATTTAAAAAAAGGCAAGGCAGCGAGTATAATGAACCAATCCTACAAGCTTTCCTGTAAGAGAAAATTATTTAAAGTTATGACGTAATAATTAATACACGTACACCAATTTTAAAAGCAAAAAAGAATTGTGATTTTGTTTGTTATGTTTTGGAAATGGTTCTTTTCTGCTAGTTCTACAGTGTGATGAAGATAAAATAAGCCAAACAACACTTCTACAGATGAAAATATATTTTTGTTGTAGCTTTATATACGTGATACAAAAAGTATGCTTGATACGTCAATAGTATTTCAAAACAATTTTGTAAACTTTTGTTATTTTTTTGTATTAATGTGAAGACAATAAGAAAGATCAATAATGTAAAGACTTTAGTAAAACATCATATACGTAACGGACACGATATATCAGGGCATTGATTAATTTAACTGCTAGAATTCAATGTATATTATTTTGATTCTAAATATCACCTATCAAGAATAATAAACTGCAGATAAATTTTAACAGAAAGTTCTTTAGGCGTATTTTTGGATGACAAAGAAATGCTTTGGATGATTTCTAAACCTTAACGATACCTTCTCCAGATGTATTGTTTCAGTTCTTAACATCTATGAGTCCTTTAAAAACGAACGCCATGGGACCATGTATCGCTTTTTATGAAAGTTTCCGGAAGTATTGCATTAAATGTTCAATGATAACTATCATATGGTAAGAAATAATTTTGTTTAAATCTAAGAGTCTTGACAAAAATATTAATATATTTCAATGACTGATCAGAGTAAATGATTTTCATAAGTTTGTCTCCACCCAAAATGGTATTTGCGCCCAATAATAATCATGGTAATTTGGTTTCGACCAAACCAGTATGAGGTATATTGCATCTTGTTCCGTTGATAATAACAATGAAAAACTTTCATAACTAAAAATTTACATTGGCGTGATACTTGTTTTTATGTTGATATTAGTTTAACATTGCGTATAAATTGAAGTTTGGGTTCAAATGGTTTAAACCAAAACTTAAGTTTTAAACGCAATGTTAAACTAATACGAACATAAAAACGTTCAGCATCCTAAATATGAATTTAAATATATTCATCTAATGTAAGAATTAAGTTCCACATATTGTTGCTCCCTCTAAAACTTCACAGCGACAGTAAAAATAAAGACTTTTCTTTTATTTTAATTATCGTCTATTTCTAACTGTTTGATCCGTTATAAGTAACACTTGTACGAAATACAAAAACGTCGAGTATGCCGAACACCACATGACAAAAGTGATTTTCACATTTTCATTTATAAGGTTCCGACTTAATAAGAGACAATTGGTTACAATCATTCGGAACATTTTGACTTTCTGGTGTTATCTAAATATATGCGTGATGGGAATTTCCTATCTGAATAGAAAATGATTATGACGTCAAAATTTTCCTTTATAATGATCTTTATCCACATTTATTCAAGCTTTAACCTTTTTAAATAACACGTCAAATCCCATAATCCATTCTGTAAATAGCTTTTATTTTGTCGTGCTTTTTCTATAGAACCGACATAAATGATATTCAGAAACTTCGACGTCATTCTTAAAGACAGCAGCGTTATCAGTTATTTCTGTTCAACGGTAATCTAAAATCAAATAAAAAAAATGAAAAACAATTAAACAAACATTTTTATTCAAATGTAAACCATAAATCTTTTATGAAAAAATATATACCTTCATATTATTAATCAAAAATGAAAAATTCTTGTCTTTGCAATTGTTACATATATGAAAACAAAACAGTTATCAAATCTTTGAATATTAACATTCTGATTAATCGACATAAAACATTATTTGCAATCTATAAATTTAAATATATTAAATAGACTTTTCGGCAAATTGTTACACCAAACGCGCAAGAGTCCCAAAACAATAGTTTTATTAAAAAAAAACACAAAAAAGAAAGAAAAAGAAAATTAGTTCTAACAACTTAAGAGCTTCTTATCATAATGTGGATTATATTGGAAGATATTTTGAACATAATTATTTAAATGTATTTTGTGCTTCCATGACTCTTTTCCTGAATTTTTTAAAACTTTTTCTGTAAGTATTGTGTTACGTATTGGCGTGAATATGGACTTAAAAGCAACATTTCCATTGGTGTATTTGTTATGTCTTTATATACAAAGCCAGAAAAGAACACTGAATCTGTAAGTGCACTATCTTACTGTATTTAATCTTTAGGTTCTGAAAGGAATTTAAAGCAGATACATTTTGATCATCGAACTGATACGTGTGAATATAACTGTCTTATCAGTTGAACATAGACGTCCAGACAATGTATTAAACACGTCGTTTTGACTTAAGTAACGTCAATAGGGATGCTTCGTTTACAAAACAGAAATGAAGGATTCCAGTTCAAGAAGTCTACCATATTGTGCTGCTATCAACGGAGCGATACTATTTGCTTGGCGGATGTATCGTATCATTTTCATAGTTTTGCGTCATAGATAAATTGAGCTTGGATATATCTATAAATGGCCAAACATTGACCAACAAATAATCACCACCATCTGCATTTAAGAAATGATAATTATCAATATACATGTTCTGTAAAATGTTTGAACACCTTTGAGTTTCTTATTTGTCGTCTTTCGTGGATTTTTCAATGATTACCTGTAATTTCCATCAAAACAACTTTGCAGATATAGACTTTATATAGCTTTTTCGACAGTAAATACTGATAAATGCTTGTCTAATGCGTTGCTAATGTTCCAAAGACTGTGGCTTGCGTAAACCACAACAATGAAGTCTGCAGTTTCAAATTTGCTGTGTTGGTCGTTCTGTTAGACTTCTGTTTTCTTAATTGTAGGTCATTTTCTACAAATTATGGAAAAAATGTGATCCCTCGAAAGCATTAATCACACCAAAATCTATAGAAATTGTCCCGGTCTAATGTAAAACGAAACACACTTAAATATGTACGAATGTAAATAACCCTCGGCTGAATATGTAAATACCGCCTTTAATAGTTTTAGATATAGACTTCTGTTTAAAATTAAATGTTACAAAAGCCATAGGTGTACAAGAGTACCAAAGCTTTAATACACAGTTACATCAATTGGGTGCGAACCATGTATAAATCACCTAGTGCAAATTTATCAGAAAGATATGGTAATACAATTATATACCAAAAGGAAACATAAGTGCATTATATTTCAATGTATTATCTACAACAAACCTGTTTCTATATTTGTGATAAAGTATCAATTATATGTTATTTCAGTTGTTTTCGATACACTCAAGGCAATTTGGAATAATAAAATGCTTTTTCTTCTTAAAATTACCAAAATGATATGAGACGTGTTTTGGCAGTGACAATAGTTATTTGTCTATCAGGAAACTCCAAGTTGCTGATAATGAGTTCATATAAAGAAATTGAACACTATATGTTGTGTTTAATTTATAAAATAATGGACCTTTCACGTACCGTAATTTACATCTTTGTCACTTTTTAATCAACAGATTGATTTGATATTCTCGCTATATCACATCTGAGCATTTTCATTTTAACTGAAATAGAGGAAAGCAGAATCCCTAAAGAAAGTTCAACACAACAAAATTGAAAATGTTGCAGGCTCGGTTTGATTGAGCCTGTTCATAGACGGTACTGGAAAGTGCAAGTTGCCGACCACGCCCCCTAGCACCGGCTTAAGCAGAATTCAACATTTAACACGAAAATGGTAAAATTTTGAATTTAGAAACATCCGCAGATGTGTTCATACGGCGGTTATCATGGAACCTTCAATGTGACACAGTAGTGCCATTCAATGAAAAGCGGCGTATGGTCCCCAAGTAAAAGAATGCTTTCGCCCTAAACGAGAAAACAATGGGCAGAACTAAACAAAATGGAATTTTAAAAGGGGATCTGAGGTTATGAAGCCCGCATATCACAGATAGGACGTCAAAAGACAAATTTAAAAAGCAGGCAACATATCATAAGGGTGATTATAGTATTCAAGTAGGAACACTGAACCAACCAAGTTGAAATGGCCGAAAAGAAGAAACAAAAGTACCAAATAACATGTATACACAACAGTAATGTTGTCCTGAACGATCTTCAAGGATCGAAAATATAACATCATTGATTATATGTACGGGGAGACTTTTTACAGCCGCCACACAGGCTTATACAGAATAACGCTGTATCTTTAACTTATTGGTAACAAAATAATAAACCAACCTTATTTCTGATGGTATTGGCTAACCAGTTATACAGTAAGGTGATAATTAGGCCGATGACTTGCCATTCTGAGCTTGTAATTTTCTTGTAAATGTACTTCAGGAAAGCACAATAGATGGTAAGTATATCTTATCAAATATGCGATGCCTAAACAAGTATGTTAGTAGTTTAAATCTGCACGATTTACGAGTGTTTGCAATTCTGTTGTGTTTCAACTTGAATGGCATGTATAGCTCAATGTCTTGTTATTTTTTGTTTTGTCCTGTTTGACGCTATGGATTATATTGATTTTTATGTCCTGCGTTTCAAATCATGTGCATTCATTTTTATAAACATAACATTATTTTTTTTGCTTTTTATATATTTCTTTGGTTACTGAATATGTGAAAATATTCAATAATTCTCACAGTACAGTTGTTAGTTTACATCACAAACAGATAATTTATATATTGACATTGGCCACCGGCCCATTCCAACAATATATACATTAATTAGATATAATTTCTAGACTGGTGCCAGTACAGATCGATATTAATTGTTATAAATGATAACATATTCATTTAAAAAATTACAATTACTTAAACTTGGTATGGAGTATATTTAACCGAATGCAAAATTCTTGAATGGATTTCACAATTATTATAAAACATCTTTGATAATATAGTTTGGAATGCAAATATAATTATCTAGCTCACTAAGCAAATCATACCTTTTCAACTAGCAATAAAAATATTTTAACTAGAATGCTGGCAGACAATTCCTCACGAGACCAGAATCAATTTACAACATTGCTACAAGACATTAATCGATAAATACAAAAAATTATACTTTCGTACCATTCCCATCGAAGTACATCATATTAACTGGAATATAACATGTACAATGGTTCATAATAATATTTATATTAAAACACCCTTTTCTGCTATCAGAATGACCTACAACTTGATTTATGAAGCTCTGTATCTAAATAAGCCATGGTTAATAATACAATATTATTATTTACTTTTGTTAATCTTTATTAAAGGTGACAGAGGAATGTTGTTTACAAGAGTCTTCGTTTATGTGGATAGTCCCATTATTGAATATTTATTCACAAATTTGAGAAAATCATTGGAAAATTTACAGACAGAATATATTTATACACTACGAATACTTCTTTGTTCAAGTGGCATCCAAAACTTGATATGAAATTTCTAAATCCTTTCTCGGATAAAAATAGTTTATGTATTTACTATAAAAAGTTCTTTGCTCAAGTTTTTCATAAAGCCTCGGAAGTAACAATAATAAACATAGCGGATAGTGTAAGTTTGAAACACGTCTAAGTCTAAACCCTGCATTTGACGTTCCCATAGTTTATTGAGATAATACGCGCGAACATTTTTTTATTAAATTTGACCCACGGAAACCAATCGTATTTTTCCCTCATAACGTGAAATAATTTGTACCATATTCTCGAGGACACTTATAGAATATTGGATAAAACGTCAGAAAGAATAAATTAAATGTTTGCCTATCTATCATCAAACATTATAAAGGGCAATTTCATGTAATAAACATTTTATTTTGAAATGCTAAAATTAGTGTATGTTTACATATACAACATGAAGATATTGTAATCAATCGTAACATTCAATCATATAAACAAACAAATGGCAAGCTGTTTCATTTTTTTGTAATTTGAATAATAATTGCACGGGTAATATTAAATTTTACCGATAAGGCCGCTTTTTTTACCTAAAAATGAATCAGGAAAATACTGTTGTTTGATTGAAATAAAATTGAAATACTAAGTAACATAAATCCATTATTACGCTTCACGTTATTTTTGGTGTTACAAATAAGTTCGATGCATTCTTTTTGTAGAAATGTAAGAACTGATTAAAACGTCTTCAGAATTAATAATTTGCATGGGATGTACTGATTTAGATTGTAAGCCAATTAATTTGTTTGGGTTTCGACTTATGTTCAGGCACATATCTAAATAGATAGTGAGGAACGAATAGATATGATAATTATTGCATGATAACTTATAGTTCTTTTGACTTTAGGAATAAAATGTACAATAAAGGAGAAGAATTTTTCAATATTTGGATATAACTTACATAATACATGAGCATTTTAACAATTTATGACTCAAGTTGTGTCAGAAATCAGATGTCATGATTAATAGGCGTATGTTTATTTTAGAACTGATGACCGGCTGTTAATTACTTTATCAATAATAAAGTGTTTTTAGAGTAGTCCAGACGCCTACACGACATGAAATGAAAATTGTCATAGTCACAGGTGTGTAAACCATTGATAACATCTATATGTTAAATGTACACGTAAACTTTCATTCGGCCCTAACCTATGACTGCCTTTGTTTTTTCTTTGAATAATTAGCTAGACAGTTTATCTATTAATTGCACAGAAATTATGTTTTATATTTAAACAGGAAAGTCACCACTACCTCTTCATGAAACAAATTTTAAACCCGAATATTCTATACACAGTATCTGGCGTCCTTGACAATTAATGGATTGTGTGTCTCAAATACTTTCTCTTCATTATCGTATCGTCCAAGCGTTATGAAGTCTGCTATTTATTTGGCTTCATCCATATAATATCTGTCTATCACAAAGGGAAATGAATCTATTCAGTGACCTGGAAAATAAGATCTTGTTTTATCCTTAATACGA